>NC_057797.1:567016343-567050310 GCF_018294505.1 Triticum aestivum | reverse complement strand
ATTTGCCATGTCAGCACCAACCCCGTAATCAGCCCGTAAAACTCCGTGTGTGTAGCATCGCTCCTGTGACATCGACAGTATAGGACCATTTCATTACACTCTCATATCAGCCAGTATTTTTTAATTATTTTTTTTGCGGGTGCACTATGCTAGTATTTGAGGAGAAGGCTGTGTACCTAACCTTCCATTACACATACTACTACCTTATCGTCACATAGCTTGTCCTTTTGACAAAAGTAGTTAGATTGCACACGTAGGTCCGAAAGCATCTATAAACGAAAATAATCAAATCCTTTTGTAGGTCTATCTATCCATGGCGCATCATGATCCATTGATCCTTTGTTAACTAGCACACCACCGGCGCGCGTACATGTGTTGTTGTATCGTACGTGCACTTGCGCCGACCGTTTGCCTCTTGGCCGCTTGGGACTGGAAAGAAAGACGGGCGTCTTTACGTGCCTCTTGTTTCTTCGCCAACAATCCAAAATCCAAAGTCAGTGCCTGACACTGCCACCCGTTCATTATATTTTCCCTCAAAGCACTCGTCCTTCCGGAAAACTATTCCGGCAAGTGTGCGCCTACCTGTACAAGCTCCAACAACTCTGTAATGTGAGGCAAGAAGCAAGCGTAAGGTACGGAAAAGGAATGATGCAGCTGAAACCGGTGTGGGGATGGATGCCATGGAGCCATTGAAGGGCTCCTTTGATTCAAAGAAATTGCATAGGATTTTTGGAGGATTTGAATCCTTAGGAATTTTTTCTGTGATGCTCGTTTAATTCGTAGGATTGGCATCTTTAGGAATTTTTTCGTAAGATCCATTTGTACTACATTTTAAAGGAGGAAAATTTCCATCCACTCAAACCTCTTTGTAGAATTCCTTTGTTTTTACTGCGCTATCAAACATTCTTTTAAATCCTGTAAAATACTATTGGACATGTCATCCTGTTCTTGCATTTTTTCTATTCCTTCATTTTGACAATCCCGCGAATCAAAGAGGCCCTAAGTTTATTTATGGAAGACAAGAGAAGAGAACAGTGGAAGAAGTTACTAATCGAGTTGAGCTAGCTAGCACTAGCACTAGCAGCGGATGCATGCCTGCATCTGCTGATCTGCATGGAGTGGTGGCGCAGCGTGGTTGTGGTGGTGGTGGTGCCGTGCTTTTGGCCGGCCGGCACGGTTGGCATGATGCAACGCGCACAACCTCATCTCGCATGCATGGGGTGCGCCTGTGCGGGTCCGGCCGGGGAGTAGCTAGCCTGGCTAGAGCATCCTCATGAGTCATGAGCCCACCGTGACGGTAACAAACCCGCCCGCGCGGAGGGGAGGCGCTTTTGCTCGCCGCCTCAGGGTTTGGTTTGGTTTGGTTCGGTTGGGTCAGTGGGTGGGGGTCCGGTACTATGCTCTCTTTTTTTTGAGGGAAGGGGGTCTGGTAGTATGCTCGAGTTGGGTGTTGCACTAGTATCATTCACGTCCATGTCAAGTGTTAACACACACCGACACGACGTACACACGGACGGGCGGACGGAAGGGAATTTGAGGGGCCGGCTGATCCATGATGTGAACTACTGTACTACTCCCTCCGTCCGGAAATACTTGTCATTAAAATAGATGTATTTAGACGTATTTTAGTTCTAAATATATCCATTTTCACTCATTTTGATGACAAGTATTTCCGGATGAAGGGAGTACCTCGGACTGTGCGAAAGTCAGCTTCGGAACAACATACAGCATGGACATGGATCACCTCTGTCCATGTACAAAAGCAACCGTTCCCTGGACCCAACGTGAACCTGACTCCACGCTCAAGATACTACTAGTAGTAATAGTGGAGTAGCACATTTCCTCACGACGATAGGCTGACAGATTCTCTGGCGACGCATGCAGCATCCAAATTCTGGTGTCCGCCTCACTACGAAACATGATTAACTTGATACGCTTGATCGTTATGGGTATCAAGTGAGAGAGACACACACGGTTGACATGTTGCTGCCTCTGCACTCCAAGCCCGTACGTTGTTGTGGCGCCGCCCCTGGAGACATCACAGCACAGAGTCGTCATTGATCTTCTCGGACGTGTATGTAAGTATGTATGTTGGCAGCCCGATCCGATGCACCTTCTTCGGTTCCAAACCTTCCAATTCGGCAATACTCGTACCGACCTTTGCGTGCCCATGCTGGTTGTTGCTGGTTCCGGGGTCCATGGAGAGAACGTGACCCATCCCGATACCCTTTTCACTCGTTGAGGAAGGGATATCCACGACTTCACCGGCCGGCCGCCACACCTCAGTTTTCACCGCCCGGCGTCAATTACAGGTCATCCTGGACTTTGTGGTACGGTTCGTCTCCTTGAAAGAAAAATCGGAGGCTGAAATGCTTCTAGACAGTGATGATTTCTTTATCTAGTAGCTAGTGCGTAATCTTTTGTCTTTCGGATTGGAAAGAAACTGCTATCTATGTCTTTCAGAAAGTCAAACAAGAAAACCCTTGACACATTCTTTTGTACGTAGCGCGTAGGGACGTTCATTATAGGAAGACCTTTTTCTCAAAGGAAAATAACCCCGTCATCTACAATGCACATATTCATTTTTATTTTAAAAGACACCCCGTTCGTCTGGAATTACTTGTCGCTCAAATGAATATATCTAGCATTGAAATACGCCCCCATACTCGTTGTTAGAGAAAAAACCACGACAAGTTAATAACATGAAAGCCAAAAGTTAAAACTACAAAATGACTTATTATATTTGATTATATATAAATCTAAAATATTTATTGAATGTAAGTAGAATATTGGATGGAAAATATTTTACCATGCATGGTTGAATGTTGTGGTTGGGTTTTTCCCATGCATGATTGCATGTTGAGGTGATCCTTTTCCTATTCATAATTGTATGATAAGGTGACATGTTTCCATTTGAGATAAATAAGTTAGTGAGGATGACCATGTTAGGTAAAGCAAACTATTGCTCCCTCCGAGTTAGGGTAGTTTTACATATTGATATGGTGTACCAGGTGACATCATGAAATTTTGTTTAATGGCAAATCTAATAATATCAGTTAAGATGGTAAACAAAATTATGAGTGAGCAAAACTTAAGTTGATAAGAAAAAACTAAAAAAATCATATATTACGGATACTTTTTTCACTTGTTGAGGAAGGGATATCCAAGACCTCACCAGCCAGCCGGCACACCTCAGTTTCCACCAGTCGGCACCAATTCACCCTAGACTTTGTGGTACGGTTCGTCTCCTTGAAAAAAAAAATCAGAGGCTGGAATGCTTCCAGACAGTGATGATTTCTTTATCTAGTGGCTAGTGCGCAATCTTTTATCTTTCGGATAGGGAAGAAACTGCTATTTATGTCTTTCAGAAAGTCAAAGAAAAAACTCTAGACGCATTCTTGTGAACAAAGTGCGTAGGGACGTTCATTGGCGGAAGACTTTTTATTTAAAGGAAAACAAACCATCAAGTGATGCACATATTCATTTTTATTTAGAAAGTAGTAGTGTTTTTATCTATTAAAAATAAGAAATAACAATGGATAAAAAATGACATTGATAGAAAATACATGATTCATCCGCCTATTATTGTCATGTATCGTAGGAAGATCGTCAATGGGTAGGTGTAATTTCACCTTTGGAGAAGCCGCTTGGTTCTTTGCTTATTCTATCTTACGAAGGCTCATGTACATAACTCTTTTTGCCCAATTTGAAATGGCAAAGTTCTTGCCCTTCACGAAGCAATTACCTATAAACTTCTTTCGATTTTCACCCTTCTCAAATATTTGTCATGATGCTGGTAAATTCACTCCAATTAACTAATCTGGATAGAAACCTAATTTTGGTTGCCGTAGAACCTATGTTAATAGCACAACTGTGTGTTTTATTTATCTAATTTGCTTGGTCACATGATACGGCAATCGTAAAACAAAGTATTGCTCCCTCAATTCGAGTAGTCTTAGATATTAATATGGTGTACAAGGTGACCATCAGGAATAGAATTATGAGTGGACAAATCTTAACTTGATAAGAAAAACTAAGAAAGGCATATATTACGGCCCAGCGAAAACAAAAGCCAAAAAATGCAGTCACAATCAGATTTGATCAAGGCAATATTTATATAGTGAGATAACGTTGTTTATTACTAGTATTAACTTGGGAAACGCACATTGGCTTGAGTGCCCGTAACCAGTTCTAGAAGAAGTCGGTATAGCTTTTACAAATCCTTTGGGAGAGGGAAGGTATAATATGAGATGTGCAGGTGCAACTAACCCTTGTTATTGTTTCTTTCTTTTCACCTTTTTTGAACCAAAGATATACACTATACAAAAGAGACACGCATGATAAGCAATACTGTTAGTCACACCGAACCTTCTTTAGGTGCAAGAAAAGAAAGTTTAGATGAAAGATCTCACAGCCATACAATATTGGCAACGCCCGCCCAAATGTCAGGCACAAAAATATTGTTAACCCCGGCTGACCAATAGGAGCCAAGAGATCCTGGATGTTGAAATGCGAGGCCATGGCCGTGTGACACCAATGCAAGGCAGATACACACCTTGTTGGCCTTTTCATGTTTAATTGTTTTTTATAACGCCAAGAAAAGTCCACCCTTCCCTTGGAAAAGGGACAAGAGATGGAGATCATCATTCATCACACCCGGTGGCACCCTGCCATGTGAAGTGCACCATTTGAGCCTCTGAGGTTTGACCAGCAACTAGCCTAGCACAAGCGCAAACCAAAGGCCAAATAGTCACACAAAGGGACGCAGATGAATCAGCCGTCCATGTGCCCCTGGGCCTGGTTTTGTGCTCTGCTCTGCTCCAAAGTCCCCATAGCGTGTGCATGCAAAGGGGAGAGAGGGAGGCAGCCCAATCATTCGACTGTCCGCCCGCACAGTCGGCCGATACGGTGTGACCGTGTGAGTGAGAATTCTTCTTCTCCAGGGAAAGATCTCACACTGTCTGACAACGTTGTTTGTTTAACAAAAGAGAAGGTCCCCTGCTTCGAGTGGCTGGCCGGGAAGAGATGTGGGTCACGTGAGGTGGTACGCCTTGGATCCCCTTGCTCGTTTGTTTTTAAGAGAGAAGCAAGCGTGGGCAGTGCAACGTTAAACGTGGGAGGTCACATGAGATGCTGTGCTGCTCAAGTTACGTCCGTGTGGAGCCGCCCCCGTGTTGTGTGCGTCCGTGCCGGTGGTGCCGGTGCCGGTCTCCCCTGTTTCTGCTTCGTGCTCTGCATCTGCTCTGCTCTGCTGCGTGGTGCCCAACCGAACTCCCTCCCCGAAAGGAGGAGGAATGTGTGCGTGGTTTGGCTATCCTACGGATGGGATGGGTCATGTTTGGTTGTACTCCAGTTTTGAAGGAAGTGCATCTGCATGCATCGCCGGTCGGCCGGCACCGACAGACACATGTACGTACGTATACCGGTACACGTCGTTTGATGTGCCGGCCGTTGGAGCCGTACGTACGTAGCAAGTGGTCCGATCCGAGCAACATGTACGCCATGTTCGGATCGAGGCGTGCGGGTGCAGCAGCCATGCCCGTGCATCGCATGTGGCGCCATAAAGCCGCTCTGCTCCGCTGCGTTGCCACCGCCGTCGTTAATTGGACCCGAAGAGAAAGATGGGTCTGCCGAGACCGGCTGAGTGAAAGATACGGCCGGCTGCGCCTAGGAAGGAAGGAAGGAAGGATCTCCTACAGAGACGAGCTGGGAGGCGGCCGACGGCGGTGCTCGGCGGATTCGAGCAGGCGGGCGCAAAATCCAGTGGTTTACGGGACTGGACGACATTGTAGGGGGACCATGAGCACGACTGAGATATTTTCTGTGGCTTAGCAGTGCAGAGGCGATGAATGGACGATGGCGCTCTGGTGGTCGTAGACAAGGAAGACGGTCGATCTGGTTGCGTTGTGGTGCTCCTGGTCGAGCGAGGGAAAAGAGGGAAAGCAATCTAGGGTTGTCCAGGGGGCTGCGGGCGTCACTAAGTACCTTTCCTCGAGCTATTCTGGGCCAAGGCCCCCCTATGCTCTCACAAATACATCTATATGTACTCTTAATCTTTTATTTATCAGAGAAAATTAGCTAGATTTAGATGATTTGACCCCCTCTAACATTATATAACATGTTTTGGCCCCCTCTATATTTAGTTTCTGGCTCCGCCACTGATTGTGGCGCGGCTGTTGAACATCGGCTGTCGAAGGTGTGCACCGGCGCGTGCGTAGAGGAAGACGACCACCAGCGAGGGTGGGCTGAGCCTGACACCTGTGCACTTGGGCCGAAGTGCACACTGCACTTGGGCCAAAAGGTAAGCGTGCTCTCTCTCTCTCTCTTCTCTTTTAATTTCTGTTTAATATTTTTTTTCAGGGGCAAAAATGTCCAGCAAACGCCCAGAAAATGTCAAAACCCTTTGATTGGGCGGAAATAACACGGAAGGGCATTTCTATAAAGGGAATTCACGGCAGAGGGGCAAATTTGAGTATGCTTTGAAATTAGGAATAAATCCTAGTAGCGGGTTCAAATTAGGGGCACAAATGTAAATGTCCCAAAATAAAATTACAACTAGAAAAAAGTGAATATTAAAATTTTCTATAGTTTGTCTCAATTTGGTTGTTTCGTTCAAAATACCATGGAAGTCATTCGTTCGTGAAACTTTTCACATGAGTAGAACACTATACAACTTTCGTTTTTTATTTATTCAGCATATTAGCTTTGTCTCAAGTCAAACTTTGTAAAGTTTGATCAAGCTTATATAAAAAATATTAACATCCACAATATAAAAAATACCATTAGAATCAATATTGAATATATTTTTGCATTATATATATGGGATCCCTGTATATATTTGTTATTGTGAAAGTTTATATTATTTCCTATAAACTTGGTCAAGTTTTATAAAGTTTGACTTAGTCAAAGCTAATATGCAAAGGGAATGAAAACAGAGAGAGTATTTGTCACAAAAAAGTTTCTAAAATGTTTGACTTTCTTGCTGTTTTTTATTTTATTTTTCAATTCAGGTATGTGCACCATGATCCAGTAACCGTAAATGTTCATCTGAGGTAACAAATGAGTAAGTTTTTTTCGGAAAAACAAGTGAGCGGTTACATTATGCTCTCTTCTCACATATTTTTTTGAAAAGGCCTAAGGCCATATATTAAGTATTACATGTTTTGCAAATACACCATTGCAACAAAGAAAATTACATCAATTCCTTAGGAGTGCCAAAATCTTCTTCCTCCCACATCCACTTGCGGCGTGAGGTGAGCAAAGTTTGATGTCGCCTCTTGGCCTCCGCTTTGACGAAGCAAACATTTTTATGAGTTTGTGATGGAAATGCGCAGGGGCACGTAATTGTGGGGCACTCACCCTCAAGTCCTGCCACCGGCTCGTTTTGCCTTGCGATTCGCACATTAGTTCAATCTCGCACGAGGGCACAATAAAAAAAAGGAAAATTCCTTAAAAATCTAAAGTTTCAATTATGAAACTTACCGTTTTTGTATCTAAAACTGTCAGGCTTCAACCAATTTCAGAGATATAACTTGAAGCATTTTTTTCTGTCGATCGTAGACACAAAATAGTTGATTTTTATCGGTGGCTCGTACTAAGTTTCAACATTGAAACTTAACATTTTTTTAAAGTCAATATATTCAAAATGGGACTTATTTGAAAGCGTTGGTCACAAGAAACACGAATATGAAAACATAACTTAATTTAAAATTTTCATTTAAAAATATAAAACTTTGAAAATCAGAAGTCAAAATAAAAAGTGGACACCAATGACACGCGTGCCCCAAATCATGTCCTGAGTTTGTAAAAGAAGCGGTTGGGAAGTCGTTGATGTAGACCAAAAGACAGCGGCAGCCGCGATCTTTGTAGAAAATCGCTGCCCCTTAGAAGAAGACATCGAAAAGAGCATGTAGATACTTTAAATACCATGAACGCCGATCGAATCCAGACAAATCCATCTAAACTAGAGATCGGTCATAGGAAACAAGAACAGGTAGTCCCTTCACTGACATCATTGAGCTGATATTTATTATTTGCGGCGTGTTTTCTTGACCAAATCAAAGTTTGTCATGTTAAAGACCGTTTGAATACCATATGGTAGGGCAGTATTGTGACATGGACAGTATAGGACCATTTCATCACACTGTCATGTCAGCCCGTATGCTAGTATTTTGAGGAGAGGGGTGTGTACCTAACCTTCCATTACACATACTACTACCTTATCGTCACATAGCTTGTCCTTTTGAGAAAAATAGTTAAACCGCACACGTACGAAAGCTTCTATACATACAATATAATCAAATCCTTCTGTAGGTCTATCCATGGCGCATCACGATCCTTCTTAATTAGCACACCACTCGCGCGCGTACAGCAAATGAACTTGCGCCGTCCGTTGCCTCTTGGGCACTTGGGACTACTAGACTAGAAAGACGGGCGTCTTTACATGCCTCTTGTTTCTTCACCAACAATCCAAAATCCAAAGTCAGTGCCTGCCACTGCCACCCTTTCATTATTTTTTCCTCAAAGCACCCGTCCTTCCGGAAAACTGTTCCGGCAAGTGTGCACCTACCTGTACAAGCTCCAACAACTCTCCAATGTGAGGCGAGAAGCAAGCGTGAGGTACGGAAAAGGAATGATGCAGCTGAAGCCGTAGCGTTCTCTTGCTTATTCATTCATTCAAGAGAAAACAATGGAAGAAGTTATTAATCGATGGGGTTGAGCTAGCTAGCACTAGCATAGCAGAGGATGCATGCCTGCATCTGCATCTGCATCTGCCTGCATGGAGTGGTGGCGCAGCGTGGTTGTGGTGGTGGTGGTGGTGGTGCCGTGCTTTTGGCCGGCCGGCACGGTTGGCATGATGCAACGCGCACAACCTCAGCTCGCATGCATGATGCATGGGGTGCGCCTGTGCGGGTCCGGCCGGGGAGTAGCTAGCCTGGCTAGAGCCTCCGAGTCATGAGCCCGGCGTCATGGTAACAAACACGCCCCCGCCCGGCCCGCGCGGAGGGGAGCCGCTTTTGCTCCCCGCCGCAAGGTTTGGTTTGGTTCGGTTGGGTCAGTGGGTGGGGGTCCGGTCCGGTCCGGTGCTATGCTCGGGTTGGGTGTTGCACTAGTATCATTCATGTCCATGTCTAGTGTTAAGGCCAATTCCATCGCAGGACCTTAAACGGATGTCCAGTTTAGCCGGATTTCGCCTCTTTGGAACGGCAATAAATTTGCTCATGTCCGCTTCTGTCCGTTGAGCTGTGGGTGCGTCCAACGTGTGACCGTATCCCAAATTATGTCCGGGTGGACATAATAAAAAATCAGAAAAAATAAAATAAAATGCTGAAAAAAGTAAATAAACGCAAATACAAAAACATAAAACACAAATTAACAATCACGGCCACAAAACGGCCCAGTTCCACGATTCACATTGCCAAAATTAACATAGAAAAAGCCACCCGCGTGCTCCTGTTGTGCCCGTCGATGCCGTGGTCGTCGCCGTCTTCAGTGGCCACCGATGTCGTCGTCGTCGCTGACGAGGTCGACGTAGTTCGGCGGCGTCTAGAGGTGGGACGACGGTCCGTGGTACATTGGGGCGGGCTGGAAGGCGGGAGGTGCCTGCACCACCACCTCCCGTGGCGACGCCTCCCGCTCCGGTGACCGCGGCGGCGTGGGGCACCAGTTCACGCCCCCACGGTGTCGGCCATCTCCGGAGCCGTGCACGACCAGCTCCACTGCTGGCCCACCAGACCCAGATGGAACGCGGCCACCGGCTCCTCCATCACCTCCTCCACCCTCGTCATCTCCAGTTTGGGGATGGCGACGTTGCCGGCCGTAGAGAGGGCCATCGTCTCCTCGAGGCCTGGCCATTTTGCGCTCATCGTGCGTGTTCATGGAGTCCTCCATGATATGTTGGATGAGCCGAGCCTCCTCCTCCGCTGTCATGTGATAACCCATAAGTATAGGGGACCGCAACAATTTTCGAGGATAGAGTATTCAACCCAAATTTATTGATTTGACACAAGGGGAGTCAAAGAATATTCTCAAGTATTAACAGTTGAGTTGTCAATTCAACCGCACCTGAAAGACTTAATATCTGCAGCAAAGTATTTAGTAGCAAAGTAGTATGATAGTAGCGGTAATGGTAGCAAAAGTAATAGTTTTGGTTTTATAGTGATTGTAACAGTAGCAACGGAAAAAGTAAATAATCAAAGATCAATATACGAAAAACTCATAGGCAATGGATCAATGATGGATAATTATGTCAGATGCGATTCCTCATGCAATAGTTATAACATAGGGTGACACAAAACTAGCTTCAGTTCATCAATATAATGTAGGCATGTATTCCGAATATAATCATACGTGCTTATGGAAAAGAACTTGCATGACATCTTTTGTCCTACCCTTCCGTGGCAACGGGGTCCTATTGGAAACTAAGGTATATTAAGGCCTCTTTTTAATGGAGTACCGGACCAAAGCATTAACACTTAGTGAATACATGAACTCCTTAAACTACGGTCATCACCGACAAATATCCCGATTATTATCACTTCGGGGTTAACGGATCACAACACATAATAGGTGACTATAGACTTGCAAGATAGGATCAAGAACTCACATATATTCATGAAAACATAATAGGTTCAGATCTGAAATCATGGCACTCGGGCCCTAATGATAAGCATTAAGCATAGCAAAGTCATAGCAACATTAATCTCAGAACATAATAGATACTAGGGATGAAATCTTAACAAAACTAACTCAATTACATGATAAATCTCATCCAACCCATCACCGTCCAGCAAGCATACGATGGAATTACTCACGCACGGCGGTGAGCATCATGAAATTGGTGGTGGAGGAAGGTTGATGATGACGATGACGACGTTCCCCTCTCCGGAGTCCCGAACGGACACCAGATTAGCCCTCCCGAGAGATATTAGGGCTTGGCAGCGGCTCTGTATCGTAAAACGCGATGAATCCTTCTCTCTGACTTTTTTTTCTTCTCGAACGTGAATATATAGAGTTGGAGTTGAGGCCGGTGGAGCGCAGGGGGCCCACGAGGCAGGGGGCGCGCCCCCACCCTCATGGACAGGGTGTGGGCCCCTTGGCCTTGATTCTTTCACCGGTATTTTTTATATATTCCAAAAATATTCTTCGTTGATTTTCAGGTCATTCCGAGAACTTTTATTTCTGCACAAAAATAACACCATGGCAATTTTGCTGAAAACAACGTCAGTCCTGGTTAGCTCCATTCAAATCATGCAAGTTAGAGTCCAAAACAAGGGCAAACGTGTTTGGAAAAGTAGATACGATGGATACGTATCAACTCCCCCAAGCTTAAACATTTGCTTGTCCTTAAGCAATTCAGTTGATAAACTGAAAGTGATAAAGAAAAACATTTACAAACTCTGTTTGCTCTTGTTGTTGTAAATATGTAAAGCAAGCATTTAAGTTTCTAGCAAAGATTATGAACTAACCATATTCACAATAACATTTAGGTCTCATGTTTACTCATATCAATGGCATAATCAACTAGCGAGCAATAATAATAAATCTCGGATGACAACACTTTCTCAAAATAATTATAATATGATATAACAAGATGGTATCTCGCTAGCCCTTTCTGAAACCGCAAAACATAAATGCAGAGCACCCGTGAAGATAAAGGGCTGACTAGAAATTGTAATTCATGGTAAAAGAGATCCTGTCACAGTCATACTCAATGTAAACTAGTAGTAATGCATATAAATGACATCGGTTGTGACGCCCGGATAATTAAGCTACAGTAACCCTCTACTAATGTTGCCACGTCACCACGATTATTGTTGATAATCTCGCGATGATTCAAAACTCGTTCAAATTCAAATTTGAAATAAAGTCAAACTAGAAGAGTTTACAAAAGTCAAAACTAAAATGTTATAAATGTAGCAGGTAGTTCATAATAAATAATGGTGGAGAAACCAAACCTTTAAAACATGTTTAAATGCTCAAAAGTAATTAACCCAATGGCTAAAACAATTAAATAAATGACTTTTGTATTTTATAAAATCCTAAACTAATTTATTTGTAAGTCAAGCTTTTATGGCAGAGGCTTAATTTACATCACTAATCTAGGCACTAATTATTTATCTTAATAGAGTTAAAATAAATTGGAAGTTAAAAGAAAATAGAAAAGAAAATAGATAAATGAAAGAAAATACAAAAAAACAAAACTAACAAAATACAAAAAATAAAGCAACCTCCCCCACTGGGCCAACCGTGGCCCAGCTGGCCAGCCCAAGTGGGCGAAGACCCAACCAACCGGCCCAGCCCCACTCCCTTAACCACCCACTACGACCGAACCCTAACCCCTATCCACCCCACTCGCTCCCCACGATTCCCTCTTCTGGTCGCTCCTCTCCTCTTCTCTCGATCCGATCGGGAGGGGGATCGAACCTCCCCCCAGCGCTCGAGACCGCTGCCCCTCGACGGCCGCGTCCCGCCACCCGGTGCTGCCCGACGCCGCTTGCTGTTGCCCGCGGTCGCCTCCCCGCCGCTGTGCGCCGTCATTGTCGCCGGATCGCCGGCGCCGCCTCGCCCCGAAGTCACCCCGCCGCCTCGACCATGCCTCTCCACCGGACTGCCTCCTCGTCTCCGACGCCCCCGTCCCCGTCCCCCACCTTGAGCACCATTGCCCCGTGCCCTACGCCCTGCGGTGAGGCCCCACCTTCCTCCGCCCTTCCCCGCGCACCACGCACATGCGCCGCTCGCTGCTCCCGCTCATGCGACGTCGCCCCTTGCCTGCACGCTCCCTCGCGCTGCCCGTGCCTCGCTCGCCCCACGCGGCCGCTGCATCGCGTGCGCCGGCATGCACCACGGCGCCCCGCGCGGCTTCCCCGCTCTGGCCACCGAGGCCCGCGCCCGCCGTGACCTCCTTCGGCCTCCCCTGTCCGCCTACACCGCCAGTCATCACCGTCCCACGCCGCGCGGTTTGCCTTGGCCGCCGCGCTCGCCGCAATTGCTTTCTGGCCGCGTCCCTGCTGCCGCGCCGCTTTGCCATACCATCGCTGCTCGCTGCCGCTTCCCTGCTGCTGTCCCGACCCCGCAATGGTTGCGCCACCCCTTCCCCCGCCGCCGCTTCGCCCCTCACCGCCGGCCCCAGACCACCGGCCTTCCCCTGCTCCGGTGCCCTGCCGGGTCCGCCGCCCCGCACGCCCCTGGGCGTGCGCCCGCTCGGGTGACGCCCGCACCCGTGCCCGTAAACCCCACGCCCGCTAGGGACCATTGCTCTATGACACATGGGGCCCATGACCCGAGAACGAATTTAAAAAAAAGATAAAAAAATCAGCTGATAAAAAAAATAAAAAAAATAAAAAATTAATTAATTAAGTTAATTAATCCTAATTAACTAATCTAATTAACTAGTTAGTTTAATTAAACAGTAATTAGATTAGTTAAACCCTAATTAGACTAAACAGTCAATGACGAACGGGACCCACATGTCAGGTTGACCAGGTCAACTGCTGACGTCATGATGACGTCAGCAAACACTGTTCTGGATAATGTTGATTTAAATAATTAAATAAATCCTAAAATTGATTTAAATCTTTTAAAATTAATATAAAATAAACCGTAGCTCAGATGGAAAAACTTTGTACATGAAAGTTGCTCAGAACGGCGAGACGAATCCGGATACGCAACCCGTTCGTCCGCCACGCATCCCTAGCATAGCAAACACGCAACTTTCCCCCTCCGACCCATTTGTCTGAAAACGCGAAACATCGGGAATACTTTCCCGGATGTTTCCCCCTTCACCGGTACCACCTCGTACCGCGTTAGGGTACACCTAGCATCACGCTTTGTCATGTCATGCATTGTCTTGCATTTGTTTGCATTATATTTATTGTTTCTTCCCCCTCTTCTCTCACTAGACACCGAGACCGACGCCGCTGCTACCCAGTTTGACTACGATGTTGATGACCACTCTCTCTTGCCAGAGCAACCAGGCAAGCCCCCCCTTTGATCACCAGATATCGCCTATTCTTCTCTCTACTACTTGCATTAGAGTAGTGTAGCATGTTACTTCTTTTCGTTATCCTATCCTGATGCATAGCCTGTCCTTGCTACTACTGTTGTTACCTTTACCTGCAATCCTAAATGCTTAGTATAGGATGCTAGTGTTCCATCAGTGGCCCTACACTCTTGTCCGTCTGCCATGCTATACTAGTGGGCCGTGATCATTTCGGGAGGTGATCACGGGCATATGATATATACTTATACTGTTACATTACTTATGATACTGTTCGGAGATGGGGGCTGAAGGGGCAGGTGGCTCCATCCAGGTAGTGATGGGCCTGAGTTCCCGACGGCCCCCGACTATTACTTTGAGGCGGAGCGACAGGGCAGGTTGAGACCACCTAGGAGAGAGGTGGGCCTGGCCCTGGTCGGTGTTCGCGGATACTTAACACGTTTAAAGAGATCTTGGTATTTGATCTGAGTCTGGCTACTAGCCTATACGCACTAACCATCTACGCGGGGACAATTATGGGCACTCGACGTCGTGGTATCAGCCGAAGCCTTCGTGACGTCAGCGACTGAGTGACGCGCACCGGATTGGACCGTAAGCCTGCTCTTTTATTAAGGGGGCTGGTTCTGCTTCCGGTCGCGTACGCAACGTGCAGGTGTGCAATGGGCGATGGGCCCAGACCCCTGCGCCATAGGATTTAGACCAGCGTGCTGACCTCTCTGTTGTGCCTAGGTAGGTCTGCGACATGTTGATCTTCCGAGGCCGGGCATGACCCAGGAAAGTGTGTCCGGCCAAATGGGATCGAGCGTGTTGGGTTATGTGGTGCACCCCTGCAGGGAAGTTAATCTATTTGAATAGCCGTGATCTTCGGTAACAGGACGACTTGGAGTTGTACCTTGACCTTATGACAACTAGAACCGGTTTAATAAAACACACCCTTCCATTTGCCAGATACAACCGGTGATCGCTCTCTCACAGGGCGACGAGGGGAGGATCATCGGTTAGGATTATGCTACACGATGCTACTTGGAGGACTTCAGTCTACTCTCTTCTACATGCTGCAAGATGGAGGCTGCCAGAAGCGTAGTCTTCGACAGGATTAGTTATCCCCCTCTTATTCTGGCATTCTGCAGTTCAGTCCACATATGATACCCTTATTCCATTTGATACCCATGCATATGTAGTGTAGCTCCTTGCTTGCGAGTACTTTGGATGAGTACTCACGGTTGCTTTCTCCCCCTTTTCCCCCTTTTCCTTTCTTTCTGGTTGTCGCAACCAGATGCTGGAGTCCAGGAGCCAGACGCCACCGTCGACGACGACTCCTACTACACCGGAGGTGCCTACTACTACGTGCAGGCCACTGACGATGACCAGGAGTAGTTTAGAAGGATCCCAGGCAGGAGGCCTGCGCCTCTTTCGATCTGTATCCCAGTTTGTGCTAGCCTTCTTAAGGCAAACTTGTTTAACCTATGTCTGTACTCAGATATTGTTGCTTCCGCTGACTCTTCTATGATCGAGCTCTTGTATTCGAGCCCTCGAGGCCCCTGGCTTGTAATATGATGCTTGTATAACTTATTTTATTTGTAGAGTTGTGTTGTGATATCTTCCCGTGAGTCCCTGATCTTAATCGTACACGTTGCGTGTATGATTAGTGTACGATTAAATCGGGGGCGTCACAAGTTGGTATCAGAGCCGACTGCCTGTAGGAATCCCCCTTTCCAACTCCTTGGCCGAAGTCGAGTCTAGTCATTGAAAAACTTTTACTAACATGGCTGTGCGGCTTACGGGCCCACGTCGCCATCTGGGTGGTATTAGGATCTTTTACTCCTCGATCCTTACTCTGGGACTTTGAACTCTCTTCTATTCGGCTTAAATGAATTTTGCTAAATCTAACATTAGGATCTCGATTTCACTTTCACCCGGAGAACCCCTTATTACCGATGATCGTCTGCTGCACGTGAAGACCCTGAAGATACTCTCCGCTGTTAACCCGAGAACTTGTGTTCATCGCGTTTGCATTTCCCCTTCCATCGTCAACCCTTATGGATAACTACTTGCAGTTGTTATTCTTACATCCATCCCCAGTTGGTCTTGTTATTACAAGATACCCCGAAATACTCGTTGTTGTTTCGATATTCCTTTAAGCTTACTGCCTTGCTGTTCTTTGTCACCTGAATACCCCTATGGGTAATTCTCGCACTTATCGAGTATCTGCTCATCCCCCAGTTGTTCATGTGTTTCACAATGGTCTTCGAAATACTATTCGATCCTCCAAAAATCCTTAGTAGCTTATTGCTCTGCAATACTTGTCTGCTTGCATTATGGATGCTTTCCATATGTCTGACAATATTCGTCAGTATCCTTAGAAACCGTCATTTTGATCCTATTGATTCAACATGAGTGCGAATGCACGCAATCATCAGTTGATCCTTTCAAATTATCTTTCTGGCTCAGACGTCATTTTTGAACATGAGCTTGTTCTCGACCAATCTGTTGGCCGTCAATTGTACCCTTAGGTCTATTGAACTTATCCACCCTTGATCAGAGCGTCTGCTTCTGATACTTCTATTTGGAAATCATAATTCCTTTGCTAACTAAGCATCGAATCATTCAGGTGTTCTATAATCTGATGCCCTTGCATCCTTTCTTCAACTGATTGTGTGCCGATGCTCACATCAACTCCGCTATGGACCGTCGGATCCTTTGTTGCAATATCATCCGACAGTGTCCTTCGTATACAAAAACCTCGAGAAGTTTCTTCCCTGATACATAATGCCTTTGGTAAATTGTATCCTCTGTTTTGGCCAACCATGCTCTGCTCTCGAGTTGGTCATGTTTACTAAGTAGTTTTGTGGTATATGTTCCTAAGATGCCCCGATGGGTTGAACCAACGCCTTCCCTAATCTATGTGAACCCGAAAGATTTCACGGCTCATACTTATCTGGTATTGCACCAGGTAAAACTCTCAACAACTAATGTCATTTTCGAAATACGAGAGGTGAATGGAAGGTTATACATTGAAGAAGTGGGAGTCGACCTTGAACTTGTGTTCATGCCCATGGAAACGATGTAGATCTTATCATTAAAGCTTCTCTTAAATTAAATTATTCCTTTGGTATAAGTTCATCTTATATCCGGGATCTGGCCTTTTGCAATAGTGTTTCCGACCATGTTCTCCTTTAAATACCATTTCTTGGACAAGTTGAAGTAGTTGTCTTCTACAGATCATTGCACCCGACCAACCTTTACTTTGATCTACCGTCGTGTATTACACTCTGGTATCTCAAGAATATCATAGAACTGCATAACTTCTTATGGGTTCTTCATCAACTATAATTTCTCACCGATTCCAATTTTCCCAGGATCTGGGTTGTCGTCAACCGAGGACACCAATAAGTGAATCGATTCCGCACTCTGGTTCAATAACTCTTAAATAATTGTTGTTGCTTATGAGTTAATAATCACTTAAGTCATTCCTAGCCTGATCGGCTATATCATCATTGTGATAAATTTTAATTGTGCTACCTAGTCCTTCTCGCCGCACATTTTTTGACGATGAGCTAATCTTACGTCGGTCTTCCTCGCATATCATTTCTCCCTGAACAACAAACTTGATTTCGAGTTTGTGTCATACCCATGGTTCCAATAACCTTTCTCTTCATCATTCCTTTGACTTGATGTCATCGCTGATCGATTACATCTTCGTGGAGCCTCTCGACAAAATTTGTTGTGGTCGTCAAACAACATTTTGATTCCTTCCAGAATATCAACCAAATGGATGATGACAAGTAACCATCCCTGCCCCTCGATGATTTGTGATATCATCGATGACATCCTTGGCTTTCTGCCAACACAGACCTAGTTGTGTTTGGTTAATCCTTACGTTCCGAGATAATCTTGGAAGTGTTCCTTTGCATCTCTTGTGATCTTTCGATCCAACCATTACTTAAAACACCATGTTATCACTACCTCGGAGCATGACTAGGGTATTCTGAATATCATTGCGAATAGTGGAAGTGCAATGCTACATGATTCTTGATCAATTATCCAAACACCGTTGTATGGGTATTATCATGATTCTCCCCTCGTCCCTTTATCTAAATGCTTTTGAACTTGCTGTCCTATCATGGATATCATGCTCTGCTTGCCCTTGGGAAGGTTATACCCTTGAAATAAGTGTTTAAACACATTTTCCTTTCCATTGTTCTGTTTAATCTGATAACCATATTTTCCTTTCCATTGGTTGGTTTAACGTTTCTTGTGATCCATATGATCTAAGCAGTAATATTCTCCCGCTTGTGTAAACACCTTGGTGTACAATTCTGTTAGCAAGACCCTGTTACTATTGTTGTTGACATTCCGGTAACCACCGATGGACGAGAACTTTGCCTATTGGTCCGCCTCATTCAACAAGCAGGAAGATGGTTCTCTTCGTCCCTCGCCCTTGGTATCGACATTGTTGCCAACATAACTGACAGTCTATCATCTGCCATGCCTGGCTACCATGACCGTGCAATATGTCGGCGCCCTTCCTACTTTTGAACCACATGGTGGGCCCATAACCCACAGTTCCATAGGATCGAAACCTGACTCTCATGTAACCCGGTTTCCAAGGTTATTCCTCGCGCTTGACTCCGTATGCATCCACAGGTCACCTTCCTAGAGATGACCCATTCTAGTATCAGACGCAATACTTATTCGCGTTGCCCTGAAACCCTTTCATCTTTTGTCTAGGCATTGAACGATTGTCTGGCTGCTTGAAACTTCTTATGGTACCTTCGAACTTTACCCTCGATGTGTTTTATTTGTTCAACTCGATAGGTACTCGTATGCTTAGTCATGGGTTAATCCCAGATTATTACCCTTATAGCATTCTGTCGTTGCCGATCTGCCCCGTTACCTATTTGTAAGGACGATGGAACCCCCGAAGAAAGGATGAAGACTTCATAATGATGACCTGAAGCAGAGAAATGAAGACATCAACATAATGGGTCGACCTCTTCGAGAAGAGCAACCAAGACCGACAAGATCCGTTAGATTTTTTTTGTAACCCAATCCCTCCCCCGATGCTCCCCTCCTAAATCTCGGGACGAGATTTCTTGTAGTGGAGGAGAATTGTGATGCCCGGATAATTAAGCTACAGTAACCCTCTACTAATGTTGCCACATCACCACGATTATTGTTGATAATCTCGCGATGATTCAAAACTCGTTCAAATTCAAATTTGAAATAAATTCAAACTAGAAGAGTTAACAAAAGTCAAAACTAAAATGTTCTAAATGTAGCAGGTAGTTCATAATAAATAATGGTGGAGAAACCAAACCTTTAAAACATGTTTAAATGCTCAAAAGTAATTAACCTAGTGGCTAAAACAATTAAATAAATGACTTTTGTATTTTATAAAATCCTAAACTAATTTATTTGGAAGTCAAGCTTTTATGGCAGAGGCTTAATTTACATCACTAATCTAGGCACTAATTATTTATCTTAATAGAGTTAAAATAAATTGGAAGTTAAAAGAAAATAGAAAAGAAAATAGATAAATGAAAGAAAATACTAAAAAACAAAACTAACAAAATAAAAAAAATAAAGCAACCTTCCCCCACTGGGCCAACGGTGGCCCAGCTGGCCAGCCCAAGTGGGCGAAGACCCAACCAACCGGCCCAGCCCCACTCCCTTAACCACCCAGTACGACCGAACCCTAACCCCTATCCACCCCACTCGCTCCCCACAATTCCCTCTCCTGGTCGCTCCTCTCCTCTTCTCTCGATCCGATCGGGAGGGGGATCGAACCTCCCCCCAGCGCCCGAGACCGCTGCCCCCGGCGCCGCCTCGACGGCCGCGCCCCGCCACCCGGTGCTGCCCGACGCTGCTTGCCATTGCCCGCCGTCACCTCCCCACCGCTATGCGTCGTCATCGTCGCCGGATCGCCGGCGCCGCCTCGCCCCGAAGTCACCCCGCTGCCTCGACCATGCCTCTCCACCGGACTGCCTCCTCGTCTCTGACACCCCCGTCCCCCACCTCGAGCAACATTGCCCCGTGCCCTACGCCCTGCGGTGAGGCCCCACCTTCCTCTGCCCTTTCCCGCGCACCACGCACATGCCCCGCTCGCTGCTCCCGCTCACGCGACGTTGCCCCTCGCCTGCGCGCTCCCTCGCGCTGCCCGTGCCTCGCTCGCCCCATGCGGCCGCTGCATCGCGTGCGTCGGCATGCACCACGGCGCCCCGCGCGGCTTTCCCGCTCTGGCCACTGAGGCCCGCGCCCGCCGTGACCTCCTTCGGCCTCCCCTGTCCGCCTACGCCGCCAGTCATCACCGTCCCACGCCGCGCGGCTTGCCTTGGCCGCCGCGCTCACTGCGGTTGCTTTCTGGCCGCGTCCCTGCTGCCGCGCCGCTTTGCCATCCCATCGCTGCTCGCTGCCGCTTCCCTGCTGCTGTCCCGACCCTGCAATGGTTGCGCCACCCCCCCGCCGCCGCTTCGCCCCTCACCGCCGGCCCCAGACCACCGGCCTTCCCCTGCTCCGGTGCCCTGCCGGGTCCGCCGCCCCGCACGCCCCTGGGCGTGCGCCCGCTTGGGTGATGCCCGCATTCGTGCCCGTAAACCCCACGCCCGCTAGAGCCCCTTGCTCTATGACACATGGGGCCCACGACCCCAGAACAAATTAAAAAAAAAGATAAAAAATTAGCTGATAAAAAATTAATTAATTAATTAATTAATCCTAATTAACTAGTTAGTTTAACTAAACAGTAATTAGATTAGTTAAACCCTAATTAGACTAAACAGTCAATGACGAACGGGACCCACATGTCAAGTTGACCAGGTCAACTGCTGACGTCATGATGACGTCAACAAACAATGTTCTGGATAATGTTGATTTAAATAATTAAATAAATCCTAAAATTGATTTAAATCTTTTAAAATTAATATAAAATAAACCGTAGCTCGGATAGAAAAACTTTGTACATGAAAGTTGCTCAGAACGGCGAGACGAATCCGGATACACAACCCGTTCATCCGCCACGCATCCCTAGCATAGCGAACACGCAACTTTCCCCCTCCGACCCATCTGTCTGAAAACGCGAAACACCGGGAATACTTTCCTGGATGTTTCCCCCTTCACCGGTACCACCTCGTACCGCGTTAGGGTACACCTAGCATCACGCTTTGTCATGTCATGCATCATCTTGCATTTGTTTGCATTATATTTATTGTTTCTTCCCCCTCTTCTCTCGCTAGACACCGAGACCAACGCCGCTGCTACCCAGTTCGACTACGATGTTGACGACCACTCTCTCTTGCCAGAGCAACCAGGCAAGCCCCCCCGTTGATCACCAGATATCGCCTATTCTTCTCTCTACTGCTTGCATTAGAGTAGTGTAGCATGTTACTTCTTTTCGTTATCCTATCCTGATGCATAGCCTATCCTTGCTACTACTGTTGTTACCTTTACCTGCAATCCTAAATGCTTAGTATAGGATGCTAGTGTTCCATCAGTGGCCCTACACTCTTGTCCGTCTGCCATGCTATACTACTGGGCCGTGATCACTTCGGGAGGTGATCACGGGCATATGATATATACTTATACTGTTACATTACTTATGATACTGTTCGGAGATGGGGGATGAAGGGGCAGGTGGCTCCATCCAGGTAGTGATGGGCCTGAGTTCCCAACGACCCCCGACTGTTACTTTGAGGCGGAGCGACAGGGCAGGTTGAGACCACCTAGGAGAGAGGTGGGCCTGGCCCTGGTCGGTGTTCCCGGATACTTAACACGTTTAACGAGATCTTGGTATTTGATCTAAGTCTGGCTACTGGCCTATACGCACTAACCATCTACGCGGGGACAGTTATGGGCACTCGACGTCGTGGTATCAGCTGAAGCCTTCATGACGTCAGCGACTGAGTGGCGCACGCCGGATTGAACCGTAAGCCTACTCTTGTATTAAGGGGGCTAGTTCTGCTTCCGGCCGCGTACGCAACGTGCAGGTGTGCAATGGGCGATGGGCCCAGACCCCTGCGCCATAGGATTTAGACCGGCATGCTGACCTCTCTGTTGTGCCTAGGTAGGGCTGCGATGTGTTGATCTTCCGAGGCCGGGCATGACCCAGGAAAGTGTGTCCGGCCAAATGGGATCGAGCGTGTTGGGTTATGTGGTGCACCCCTGCAGGGAAGTTAATCTATTCAAATAGCCGTGGTCTTCGGTAACAGGACGACTTGGAGTTGTACCTTGACCTTATGACAACTAGAACCGGATACTTAATAAAACAGACCCTTCCAAGTGCCAAATACAACCGGTGATCGCTCTCTCACAGGGCGACGAGGGAAGGATCATCGGTTAGGATTATGCTACACGATGCTACTTGGAGGACTTCAGTCTACTCTCTTCTACATGCTGCAAGATGGAGGCTGCCAGAAGCGTAGTCTTCGATAGGATTAGTTATCCCCCTCTTATTCTGGCATTCTGCAGTTCAGTCCACATATGATACCCTTATTCCATTTGATACCCATGCATATGTAGTGTAGCTCCTTGCTTGCGAGTACTTTGGATGAGTACTCACGGTTGCTTTCTCCCCCTTTTCCCCCTTTTCCTTTCTTTCTGGTTGTCGCAACTAGATGCTGGAGTCCAGGAGCCAGACGCCACCATCGACGACGACTCCTACTACACCGGAGGTGCCTACTACCACGTGCAGGCCGCTGACGACGACCAGGAGTAGTTTAGGAGGATCCCAGGCAGGAGGCCTGCGCCTCTTTCAATCTGTATCCCAGTTTGTGCTAGCCTTCTTAAGGCAAACTTGTTTAACCTATGTCTGTACTCAGATATTGTTGCTTCCGCTGACTCGTCTATGATCGAGCTCTTGTATTCGAGCCCTCGAGGCCCCTGGCTTGTAATATGATGCTTGTATAACTTATTTTATTTGTAGAGTTGTGTTGTGATATCTTCCCGTGAGTCCCTGATCTTAATCGTACACGTTTGCGTGTATGATTAGTGTACGATTAAATCGGGGGCGTCATATCGGTGCTCTCCAACTGGTGCTTTTTAATAAGAGGATGATGACTCAACATAAAAATAAATAGATAGGCCCTTCGCAGAGGGAAGCAGGGATTTTTTAGAGGTACCAGAGCTCGGTTTTGAAATAGAGATGAATAATATTTTGAGCGATATACTTTCATTGTCAACATAACAACCAAGAGATCTCGATATCTTCCATGCTACACACATGGTAGGCGGTTCCTAAGCAGAATGGTAAAGTTGTTGGGGAACGTAGCAGAAATTCAAAATTTTCTACGCATCACCAAGATCAATCTATGGAGTAATCTAGCAACGAGGGGAAGGAGAGTGCATCTACATACCCTTGTAGATCGCTAAGTGGAAGCGTTCAAGTGAACGGGGTTGATGGAGTCGTACTCGTCGTGATCCAAATCACCGATGATCCTAGTGCCGAACGGACGGAACCTCCGTGTTCAACACACGTACAGCCCGGTGACGTCTCCTACGCCTTGTTCCAGCAAGGGGAGAAGGAGAGGTTGGGGAAGACTCCATCCAGCAGCAGAACAACAGCATGGTGGTGGTGGAGGAGCGCGGGACTCCAGCAGGGCTTCGCCAAGCACTACGAGAGACGAGGAGGGAGAGGGGTAGGGCTGCGCTAACAGGGAGAGCAAATCACATGTGTTGGGCAGCCCCAAACCTCAAGTATATATAGGGGGATGGGAGGGGCTGCGCCCCCACCTAGGGTTCCCTCCCTAAGGGTGGCGGCAGCCCCCAGATCCCATCTGGGAGGCGGCCAAGGGGGAGAGAGAGGGGGGCGCACCTAGGGTGGGCCTTAGGGCCCATCTGCGCCTAGGGTTTGCCCCCTCTCCTCTTGAGGACGCCTTGGGCCTTGGTGGGAGGCACCCCAGCCCACATAGGGGCTGGTCCCTTCCCACTTATGGCCCAGGCAAGCCTCTGGGGCTGGTGGCCCCTCCCGGTGGACCCCCGGACCCCTCCGGTGGTCCCGGTACACTACCGGTGATGCCCGGAACACTTCCGGTGGCCAAAACCATACTTCCTATATATCAATCTTTACCTCCGGACCATTATGGAACTCCTCGTGACGTCCGGGATCTCATCTGGGACTCCGAACAACATTCGGTAACTGTGTACATACTTTCCCTATAACCCTAGCGTCATCGAACCTTAAGTGTGTAGACCCTACGGGTTCGGGAGTCATGCAGACATGGCCGAGACAACTCTCCGGTCAATAACCAATAGCGGGATCTGGATACCCATGTTGGCTCCCACATGCTCCACGATGATCTCATCAGATGAACCACGATGTCAAGGATTCAATCAATCCCGTATACAATTCCCTTCGTCTAGCGGTACGATACTTGACCGAGATTCGATAGTCGGTATCCCGATACCTGGTTCAATCTCGTTACCGGCAAGTCTCTTTTACTCGTTCCATAACACATCATCCCGTGATCAACTCCTTGATCACATTGTGCACATTATGATGATGTCCTACCGAGTGGGCCCAGAGATACCTCTCCGTTTACACGGAGTGACAAATCCCAGTCTCGATTCGTGCCAACCCAACAGACACTTTCAGAGATACCTGTAGTGTACCTTTATAGCCACCCAGTTATGTTGTGACGTTTGGCACACCCAAAGCACTCCTACAGTATCCGGGAGTTGCACAATCTCATGGTCTACGGAAATGATACTTGACATTAGAAAAGCTTTAGCATATGAACTACATGATCTTGTGCTAGGCTTAGGATTGGGTCTTGTCCATCACATCATTCTCCTAATGATGTGATCCCGTTATCAACGACATCCAATGTTCATGGTCAGGAAACCATAACCATCTATTGATCAACGAGCTAGTCAACTAGAGGCTTACTAGGGACATGGTGTTGTCTATGTATCCACACATGTATATGAGTTTCCTATCAATACAATTCTAGCATGGATAATAAACGATTATCATGAACAAGGAAATATAATAATAACCAATTTATTATTGCCTCTAGGGCATATTTCCAACAGTCTCCCACTTGCACTAGAGTCAATAATCCCGTTCACATCGATATGTGATTAACACTCAAGGTCACATCCCCATGTGACTAACACCCAAAGAGTTCTGGGTTTGATCATGTTATGCTTGTGAGAGAGGTTTCAGTCAACGGGTTTGCAACATTCAGATCCGTATGTACTTCGCAATTTTCTATGTCATCTTGTAGATGCAACTACTACGCTACATTTGGAGCCATTTCAAATAACTGTTCTATTTTGAGCTATTCTAAATTGTTGCTCCATTATACGTATCCGGTATCTCTACTCAGAGCTATCCGGATAGGTGTTAAGCTTGCATCGATGTAACTCTTTACGTCGAACTCTTTATCACCTCCATAACCGAGAAACATATCCTTATTCCTCTAAGGATAATTTAGACTGCTATCTGGTGATCTACTCCTAGATCACCTTTGTACCCTCTTGCCAAATATGCGGCAAAGCACACATCAGGTGCGGTACTCAGCATGGCATACCGTATAGAGCCTATGACAAAAGCATAGGGGACGACCTTCGTCCTTCCTCTTTCTTCTGCCGTGGTCGAGCTTTAAGTCTTAACTTCATACTTTACAACTCAGGCAAGAACTCCTTCTTTGACTGATCCATCTTGAACACCTTCAAGATCATGTCAAGGTATGTGCTCATTTGAAAGTACCATTAAGCGTTTTGATCTATCCTTATAGATCTTGATGCTCAATGTTCAAGTAGCTTAATCCAGGCTTTCCATTGAAAAACACTTTCCAAATAACCCTATATGCTTTCCAGAAATTCTACGTCATTTCTGATCAACAATATGTCAACAACATATACTCATCATAAATTCTATAGTGCTCCCACTC
Source organism: Triticum aestivum (assembly GCF_018294505.1). Lineage (NCBI taxonomy): Eukaryota > Viridiplantae > Streptophyta > Magnoliopsida > Poales > Poaceae > Triticum > Triticum aestivum. The sequence goes on along the minus strand of NC_057797.1, from coordinate 567,024,423 downwards.
ACTTCTTTGGAAATACAAGTTTCTCATAAACTTTGTATACACCCAAAATCTTTGATCATCTCATCAAAGCATACATTCCAACTCCGAGATGCTTACTCCAGTCCTTAGAAGGATCGCTGGAGCTTTGCATACTTGTTAGCATCTTTCAGGATTGACAAAACCTCCCGATTGTATCACATACAACCTTTCCTCAAGAAAATCGTCGAGGAAACAATGTTTTGACATCCTATCTGCAAGATTTCATAAATAATGCAGTAATCGCTAATATAATTCCAACAGACTCTTAGCATCGCTACGAGTGAGAAAGTCTCACCATAGTCAACTCCTTGAACTTGTCGGAAAACATCTTAACGACAAGTCGAGCTTTCTTAATGGTGATACTTACCATCATTGTCCGTCTTCCTTTTAAAATCCATATGTACCTAACAGCCTTACGACCATCAAGTAGTTCTTCCAAAGTCTACACTTTGTTTTCATATATGGATCCTATCTCGGATTATATGGCCTCGAGCCATTTTGGAATCCAGGCCCGCCATCGCTTCTCCATAGCTCGTAGGTTCATTTTTGTCTAGCAACATGACTTCCAAGACAGGATTACGTACCACTTTGAAGTAGCACGCATCCTTGTCATCCCACGAGGTTTGGTAGTGACTTGATCTGAAGTTTCATGATCACTATCATAAGCTTCCACTTCAATTGGTGTAGGTGCCACAGGAACAACTCCCTGTGCCCTGCCACACACTAGTTGAAGAGACGGTTCAATAACCTCATCAAGTCTCCACCATCCTCCCACTCAATTCTTTCGAGAGAAACTTTTCCTCGAGAAAGGACCCGATTCTAGAAATAATCCCTTATTGCTTTCAGATCTGAGACAGGAGGTATACCCAACTGTTTTGGGTGTCCTATGAAGATGCATTTATCCGCTTTGGGTTTGAGCTTATCAGCCTAAAACTTTTCACATAAGCGTCGCAGACCCAAACCTTTTAACAAATGACAGCTTAGGTTTCTCTAAACTATAGTTCATATGGTGTCATCTCATCGGAATTACGTGGTTCCCTATTTAAAGTGAATGTGGTTGTCTCTAATGCCTAACCCATAAACTATCGTGGTAATTCGATAAGAGACATCATGGTATGGATCATATCCAATAGGGTGCAGTTATGATGTTCGGACACACCATCACACTATGGTGTTCCAGGCTAGATTAGTTGTGAAACAAGTTCTACAATGTCTTAATTCTGTGCCAAACTCGTAATTCAGATATTCATCTCTATGATCATATCATAGATATTTTATCCTCTTGTCACGACGATCTTTCAACTTCACCCTGAAATTACTTGAACCTTTCAATAATTCAGACTCATGATTCATCAAGTAAATATACTCAACATCTACTCAAATCATCTGTGAAGTGAGAACATAACGATATCCACTACACGCCTCAGCACTCATTGGACTGCACACATCAAAATGTATTACTTCCAACAAGTTGCTTTCTAGTTCCATTTTACTGAAAACGAGGCTTTCAGTCATCTTGCCCATGTGGTATGATTTGCATGTCTCAAGTGATTCAAAATCAAGTGAGTCCAAACGGTCCATTTGCATGGAGTTTCTTCATGCATATACACCAATAGACATGGTTCGCATGTCTCAAACTTTTCAAAAACGAGTGAGCCCAAAGATCCATCAACATGGAGCTTCTTCATGCGTTTTATACCGATATGACTTACGTGGCAGTGCCACAAGTAGGTGGTACTATCATTACTATCTTATATCTTTTGGCATGAACATGTGTATCACCACAATCGAGATTCAATAAACCATTCATTTTAGGTGCAAGACCATTGAAGGTATTATTCAAATAAATAGAGTAACCATTATTCTCCTTAAATGAATAACCGTATTGCGATAGACATAATCCAATCATGTCTATGCTCAACACAAACACCAATCTCGATGGTAGAGGGAGCGTGCGATGCTTGATCACATCAAGCTTGGGAAGAACTTCCAACACATATCGCCAGCTCGCCTTTAGCTAGTCTCTGTTTACTCCGCAGCCTTTTATTTCGAGTTTACTAACACTTAGCAACCGAATCGGTATCTAATACCATGGTGCTACTAGGAGTACTAGTAAAGTACACATTAACACAATGTATATCCAATATACTTCTATCGACCTTGCCAGCCTTCTCATCTATCAAGTATCTAGGGTAATTCTGCTCCAGTGGCTGTTCCCCTTATTACAGAAGCACTTAGTCTCGGTTTGGGTTCAACCTTGGGTTTCTTCACTAGAGCAGCAGCTGATTTGCCGTTTCATGAAGTATCCCTTCTTGCCCTTGCCCTTCTTGAAACTAGTGGTTTCACCAACCATCAACAATTGATGCTCCTTCTTGATTTCTACTTTTGTGGTGTCAAACATCGCGAATATCTCAAGGATCATCATATATGTCCCTGATATATTATAGTTCATCATGAAGCTCTAGCATCTTGGTGGTAATGACTTCGGAGAAACATCACTATTTCATCTGGAAGATCAACTCCCACTCGATTCAAATGATTGTTGTACTCAGACAATCTTAGCACAAGCTCAACAATTGAGCTTTTCTCCCTTAGTTTGCAGGCTAAGAAAATCGTCGGAGGTCTTATACCTCTTGACTGGGCACGAGCCTGAAATCCCAATTTCAGCCCTCGAAACATCTCATATGTTTCGCGACGTTTCAAAATGTCTTCGGTGCCTCAACTCTAAACCGTTTAACTGAACTATCATGTAGTTATCAAAATGTGTATGTCAGATGTTCGCAACATCCACAGACGATGTTCGAGGTTCAGCACACTGAGCGGTGCATTAAGGACATAAGCCTTCTATGAAGCAATGAGGACAATCCTCAGTTTACGGACCTAGTCCGCATAATTGCTACTATCAACTTTCAACTAAATTTTCTCTAGGAACATATCTAAACAGTAGAACTGAAGCGCGAGCTACGACATAATTTGTGAAGACCTTTTGACTATGTTCAGGATAATTAAGTTCATCTTATGAACTCCCACTTAGATAGACATCCCTCTAGTCATCTAAGTGATTACATGATCCGAGTCAACTAGGCCGTGTCCGATCATCACGTGAGACGGACTAGTCATCATCGGTGAACATCTTCATGTTGATCGTATCTTCTATACGACTCATGTTCGACCTTTCGGTCTTCCGTGTTCCGAGGCCATGTCTGTACATGCTAGGCTCGTCAAGTCAACCTAAGTGTTTCACATGTGTCCCGAGGCCATGTCTGTACATGCTAGGCTCGTCAACACCCGTTGTATTCAAACGTTAGAATCTATCACACCCGATCATCACGTGGTGCTTTGAAACAACGAACCTTCGCAACGGTGCACAGTTAGGGGGAACACCTTTCTTGAAATTTTAGTGAGGGATCATCTTATTTAATCTACCGTCGTTCTAAGCAAATAAGATGTAAAACATGATAAACATCACATGCAATCAAAAAGTGACATGATATGGCCAATATCATTTTGCTCCTTTTGATCTCCATCTTCGGGGCTCCATGATCATTATCGTCACCGGCATGACACCATGATCTCCATCATCATGATCTCCATCATCGTGTCTCCATGAAGTTGTCTCGCCAACTATTACTTCTACTACTACAGCTAACGGTTAGCAATAAAGTAAAGTAATTACATGACGTTTATGTTGACACGCAGGTCATAAATAAATTAAGACAACTCCTATGGCTCCTGCCGGTTGTCATACTCATCGACATGCAAGTCGTGATTCTTATTACAAGAACATGATCATCTCATACATCACATATATCATTCATCACATCCTTTGGCCATATCACATCACAAAACACTTGCTGCAAAAACAAGTTAGACGTCCTCTAATTGTTGTTGCAAGTTTTTTACATGGCTCCTATAGGTTGCTAGCAAGAACGTTTCTTACCTACGCCAAAACCACAACGTGAATTGCCAATTTCTATTTACCCTTCATAAGGACCCTGTTCATCGAATCCGATCCGACTAAAGTGGGAGAGACAGACACCCGCCAGCCACCTTATGCAACTAGTGCATGTCAGTCAGTGGAACCGGTCTCACATAAGCGTACGTGTAAGGTTGGTCCGGGCCGCTTCATCCCACAATGTCGCCGAATCAAGATAAGACTAGTAACGGCAAGTAAATTGACAAAATCGACACCCACAACTACTTTGTGTTCTACTCGTGCATAGAAACTACACATAGACCTAGCTCATGATGCCACTGTTGGGTAACGTAGCAGAAATTCAAAATTTTCTACGCATCACCAAGATCAATCTATGGAGTAATCTAGCAACGAGGGGAAGGAGAGTGCATCTACATACCCTTGCAGATCGCTAAGTGGAAGCGTTCAAGTGAACGGGATTGATGGAGTCGTACTCGTCGTGATCCAAATCACCGATGATCCTAGTGCCGAATGGACGGCACCTCCGTGTTCAACACACGTACAACCCGGTGACTTCTCCTACGCCTTGATCCAGCAAGGGGAGAAGGAGAGGTTGGGAAAGACTCCATCCAGCAGCGGGACTCCAGCAGGGCTTCGCCAAGCACTACTAGAGACGAGGAGGGAGAGGGGTAGGGCTGCGCCAACAGGGAGAGCAAATCACATGTGTTGGGCAGCCCCAAACCTCAAGTATATATAGGGGGAGGGGAGGGGCTACGCCCCCACCTAGGGTTCCCTCCCTAGGGGTGGCGTGTAACGCCCTCGATGCGGCTATAGCTCCCACGTGTCGAGGCACGACTTAGAGGCATAACCGCATTGAAAGCAATGTCGCAAGTCAGGCAATCATTACAACATCCCATGTAATATATAATAAAAGGGGGAGATAACATAGTTGGCTTACACTCGCCACGTCACATCAGAGTACATAAATAACATCCATCAAACAAACACTCATGGCCCGACTACGGCGCCAAAATAGAAAAGAACCCAACGTGCGACAAGGTCCTGAATCGATAACCCCAACTAGGCACCACTACTGATCATCCGGAAAAGACACATAGTATCGCTAAGAGTCCTCGTCGAACTCCCACTTGAGCTCGTAATCGTCAACTGGAGCAGAAACACCTGGACCTGCATCTGGAGTTGTAGCATCTGTGAGCCACAGGGACTCAGCAATCTCACACTCACGTGATCAAGACTATTTAAGCTCATAGGAATGGATAAGGCAAAATATGTGGAGCTGCAGCAAGCGACTAGCATATGTGGTGGCTAACTTATACGCAAAAGAGAGCGAGAAAAGAAGGCGAAGCACGAGCGAGAAGCTAAAGGAACATCCTGCGCAAGCATAACTCCAACACCGTGTCCACTTCCCGGACTCCGCCGAGAAGGGGCCATCACGGTAACACACACGGTTGATTCATTTTAATTAAGTTTAATTCAAGTAATCTACAACCGGACATTAACAAATTCCCATCTGCCCATAACCGCGGGCACGGATTTCGAAAGTTCAATCCCTGCAGGGGGGTCCCAACTTAGCCCATGACAAGCTCTCACGGTCAACGAAGGAATAGACCTCCACCCGAGACACACCGATCAGACTCGGCAACCCGGTACAACAAGACAATTCGACAGGTTAAAACAAGACCAGCAACACCGCCCGAATGTGCCGACAAATCCCGATAGGAGCTGCACATATCTCTTTCTCAGGGCACACTCAGATGAGCGCTCCATACAACTAAAACCAAACCTCGAGTTTCCCCGAGGGGGCGCTGCACAGGACTCTAGTTTGGACCAACGCTCAGAGGAGCACTGGCCCGGGGGGGGGGGTTAAAATAAGATGACCTTCGGGCTCCGAAAACCCAAGGGAAAAAGAGGCTAGGTGGCAAATGGTAAAACCAATGTTGGGCATTGCTGGAAAAGCTTTAATCAAGGCGAACTATCAAGGGGTTCCCATTATAACCCAACCGCGCAAGGGACGCAACAATCCGGGAACATAACACCGATATGACGGAAACTAGGGCGGCAAGAGTGGAACAAAACACTAGGCGAGAGGCCGAGCTTTCCACCCTTTACCAAGTATATAGGTGCATTAAGACAACATAGCAACATAATGATATCCCAACAAGAAAATAAATGTTCCAACAAGGAACGGCTCCAATCTTCACCTGCAACTAACAACGCTATAAGAAGGGCTGAGCAAAGCGGTAACATAGCCAATCAACGGTTTGCTAGGACAATGGTGGGTTAGAGGATCAACATGGCAATTGGGAGGCTGACAAGCAAAAGGTAGGCATCGTAGCAGTGGCAAAGCAAAAGAGCGAGCAAACTAGCATAGCAAAGATAGTAGTGATTTCGAGGGTATGATCATCTTGCCTGCACAGTTGTCAGAGTTGACTGGATCCTCGCAAGCAAACTCAACGGGATCCTCGGTAGCGAACTCGTCTCCCGACTCTACCCAACAAGACAAACAAGCAACAAGGATACAATCAACCACGGGCAAGACCAAGCAATATGATGAAATGACGATATGCTATGTGGGATGCGATGCGGGATGCAAAAACCAAGATATGACAGGAAATGCATGAACCTGGCATCAACTTGGAAAACCAAGTGTGCCACTGGATAGAGGGGATGAAATCGCTTGAAAACGATATAAAGATCATTGGAATCGGAGCTACGGTTTGGAAATGGCAAGCGTTTTAAGATATGACACCGGTCTGCGATTTACAACAAGTAGGCATCTAAATGCAACAAAATGAACATGCTACAACCACCAAACATGAAAACAAAATACATGGCAGTGATGTACACAAGATGGTTGACAAAACACTAGCACTGAGCCATAGGCAAATTCATCCATTAAGAGGTTCAAACAAGCATGGCTAAAACACAAATGCAAAACAGATTCCAGACTTAGTGAAATTAACACTAGTCTGAAATTTCAGATCACGATGCTCTCTTCGGAGCAGCAAAACAACATGATAGAAAACCTGAACATGACAAGTAAGAACATGGCATGGAGCTACTCAACAAGCTTAACAAAACACCCAAAGTGACCTGGGGCCAAAAGGGTTCACAAAATACTCTACCGAGCTCACGAACATAGCTCGAACACAATCAGTTTTCAGACTTAGTGAAAACTGAGACATGCTGAAATTTAACTCACGAAGGCATGTAAACGAGCTCGATGCACTCACTACGGTGCAAGTCATGGCAAGGAAATCATATAACCAGCAAGAAGGCACAATGTGCTAGCTACACATGGCAAGAACGAAGGCATAGCATGCATGGAACACTAACGGTAGCATCGGCAAAATCGCAAACAAGTTGACGATCTGCCCAGATTAACAACGAAGCAAAAGTTGAGCTCGATTGAGTCAACCTAGAGCACTCCACATATGCCAACAAAGACACGGATGGGTAGAGCATAACATAAATATCAAAACTCCCTTACTGATCATCCTCAAAAGAGGCACGTATCACTAGGAAACAAGCTGGACATATAGCATCATGAACTAAAATATCCCAGACTTAGTGAAAATCACTAAGTCCCTGAAATCTGCAATCTCAGGTACCTCTCTTCGCAAGCTTGCACAAGACAACACACACATCCTAAAAATGCATGGGTGGCACCTCTGGAAAGAAGACAAAATGCTTAACAATTCATCCCAAAGGGGCACAGGCATATCATGCACGAATTAAACATGGCAAAAATGACAAAAGTGCATGATGAACTAACGGATCTGCAATTTAACTCACGAAGCCTCCTTCTAACAGCATTTTGGGCATGAAGATGACCTCAAACGCAAATGATGCAATGGAATGAAATGATATACATGTCGAGGCGAAGATTTTGATATATCATACGCCCAAAACGGAGCTACGGTTGCGAAGATACAAGGAGTCAAAGCTAGCACGAAAATTAGGGTTTCGGGGGAGAGAGGTCAACCGATGCCCAGATCCAGATCTGGATCGGCACGCTTCCCGAGGCGGCGCCGGAGACACTGTAGCAGCCAGAGGAGCTCGTCGCCGGAGCCGGTGGAGGAGGGGAGGCCGGCGAGGCGGCGGGGAGAGGCCGGGGTGGCGCCG